>NW_025943424.1:0-947 GCF_000764305.2 Hyalella azteca | reverse complement strand
CTGAAGGCTGTGTAATGCGTCGCTTCTGAAGGCTGTGTAATGCGTCGCTTCTGAAGGCTGCGCAATGCGTCGCTAGTGGATTCAGTCGGAATTTTCGACAACCCCACCGCAATGAGGAAAGATATGCTAATGGATTTGTTATACTAATGGATTTGTAAAGGTTTACAAATTGTGGTTGACATTCACTAACACTGCTCATATATTGTGAGATTCCAATCCAATCCACAATTTTGAGATTCCAATTCCATATATTGTGAGATTCCAATTCCAATCCACATATCCAATTGGATTGTAATTTTTTTGGTGAAATATTCACTACAATTGAAGACATTGTGTTAGATATATTGTATTGATGGATATATAATATATATTACATAATATTAATAATGTAACACAAAATTAATATTAGAATAGAATATTATATAGATAAATTATTGATGTATATGTACGTACAATAAATTTGGAAAAAATGAAAGCAGCATTGCATTGAAACCTTCAAAAAAGCTGTAAAAATTATTTTATAAGACGAGATAGGCGAACATGTATAACATTGAAAATATTACGCATCATCTTGTATAAAAAAAAGGTTCTATAGCAAGTATTGTTCGAAGCAAGTTTCGAACAATTAAAAATTCCCTGTAGCAGGTTTTCACACGGAAAGGAGTATGAAAGAAATGCTGGTATTGGGCAATGCTGCTATTGGGCAATGCATGCTGGCCTTTGGCATGCATCCCGTCTAGGGCACCCAAGGCTGCTTCGACGATGGCTCTTATTAACTCGACTCGGCATGTTCTTCTAATTCTAAAGACTGGTCCACACTCAGATTTCCACGATTTGCCTGCGCAGTTCTAATCGTTGCAGATAAAACGTTGCGTGTGCACGGGAAAACTGCGCAGTTTTAAGCCGGCGGGAAGACTGCACAGTTGCAGCGATATCTGAGCTACAGA
>NW_025943423.1:6889-9157 GCF_000764305.2 Hyalella azteca | reverse complement strand
TAATATATGTTCATTGGGAAATATTACTTCAGAATATTGCAATATCGTGGAACTGGGCCCTGGAGTGGTTGATATATAATCAATAACTGAATGTAATCTTGAAAAATTCCCACAACCTCGTTTTTAACTCTTTGTACCAAGTGAATTTACAGGGAAATGAAGGTTAAATATCAACTACTTGCTTGCATAATTACTCAAATTAAGTTAATAAATTAATTCTACACATTTCTTTTAACACGAATGAATAAAATCTAGAGAGATGCTACTTTAGTTCGCGCAGGAAATTCTTTAATTTAAAATCTAATATCCTCGACACTGCATGGAGAAACTGTTATTAGTGTACGAATTAATGCTGATACTTAATTGTTCGATGATTTCAAGTTTACGATTGCTCTTCGTTTTAAAGTCGGTTGTTCATTCCTAGATTTTACCATAGCATTTCAGTTTACTGCATTAAATTTACACGTGAGAGACAAAAAACCAACTCGTGCATAACTACTGAACATCACCAACTTATAAGGATATCTCTATTGCATCTGATTCCCACATGGAAGAAAAAAAAACAACTCAAGCACAATTATTGAGTTTTATTTACCGATTTTTCTGTAACGAGAAACGCCGATTTGAAGTCGTCGAGCCCACGTACGGGCTGCAAGAGGATTTAGAGTTCAGGTAATTAAAAGATCAAATAAAGAGGTAAAAACTGTAATGATATGCACTGTGAGAGTTTATATTCACAGCTCTCTAATACATATTTTCTGCTGAAATAATTAATTTAAAAAATTATTCAATAATTTAATAATTTTATCACTCGCCAACCCTCAGCGCCATCGCTTGAAAAACCCGCTGCCGGCATATGAGTTTTCCATGCTGTCATTTCACGTGAGTCAACATTGTTTATTTAATTAATAAGAAACAGGAAGCGATTGATTTCAATAACAATCCCAACACTCTCCTCTGGTCCCGAAAGTTTACTGGTGAGGGGTACGTAGTAATTAATTACCTCCTTGAATGTAATTCAGTCATGAGCGCCGCGATTCATGGAAATGATCCAGGAGCGGATTCACTACAGCAAGCGTTTGTGCAAGTGTTGGTGGTTTAAAAGATGTAAAGAAGCTATTTCAAGCCGTGAAAATATAATTAGTAAATATTATCATTACGCTTCCGTAGGTTATTTAATGTATGTTCAAGTAGGAAAATTATTTTCTATTCCTTCAGTTGAAATTTTCTAACATTTAATTACCGTCCTCAAATCCCACTGCCTCCGGTGGGTTCGAAGCCATGTAGGAGATTGCTTATAACTGAAAACTCGCTGACCTTTTTATAACGACTACAGAATGAGTAGTTGCTAAATATTTATTACAAATTATCTGTTGGTCATGTACCAATGAATAATTCTATTATTTCGTCCGTGTAGTCATGATACGCAACTCAACAGTACGATGACTGTGAGGGCTGCGGTAAGAATAGTTTAGTCTGGGATGAAACTGACATCGAAACCACTTCATCAGACCGTAGTATTCAGTAGTTGCGGATGGGTGTCACATTTTTTCATAATTGTATGCAATGATAAAATATCGCAAGTGATAGTAATATAGGTAGCAATGGCTTGCGGTGATGTGGTAAAAATGTGACTGATCATAATTTTAACGAGTGGATCGTCAGTGTGCAATCCTAATTAAGGGTTACACTTCTCCATTTGAGTTATTAGAAAATCGCCGCCGCGTGGGGCGCCTGTGTCGGACTGGTGCCTTCCTCAATCGTTTGACCATAAAAAAGCTTCAAATTATCAATCAGTTCAGTTGAGAAAAATTCAAACTGAAAGAATGTCAACATTTCGTTACAAATATGACCCTGGAACAATGATGGAAACTCAACACTTTTTTTTCAAAGATAACAATTTAATTTAATTAAAACTTATTTTAGATCTTGAACGAAATTTATTTTCTCATTAAATATAATCATTTTGAAAGAATTTTGAATTGATTTTTGAATTTTCATTTCATTGAATTTTGAAGAATTTTTTAAAGAATTCATTTTGAAAGAATTTTGAAATTTTAATCATGGCTTGAACGTCTTGATCGCTCCGTTGTTGGTGGCAGCAATAATATGCATGTTAAAATGTTGCTGGACGTGCCGTATAAGTTAAGCTCTCTGGATGCATGCATCAACAATATCATCATCATCATTATTATTACTGCAGCTTTTTTCCTCCTCAAATAAAGTACAGGGATTGGCGACAGGCAGTTCAATGCTGATGATCCAACA
>NW_025943423.1:0-6866 GCF_000764305.2 Hyalella azteca | reverse complement strand
GAACCAGCCCTCGGTCGAACGGCCACTTGTCGAAGGACGATAAATTTTGGAACAGAACTATGCTATCTGAAACCTAACCTCAGATGCGGTGAACGTAAAATTACGTAATTTAACGATGCCTGGAAGTCATATTCGATCCGCGGCCTGGTGGTGCACGGCAGGTGGTGGTCAAGGCCGGAGGAGGACAAAACCGAGTGGTGCACGGCTGATTGGTGTAGGTCCGGAGAAATACAAGGCGTTCGAGTCAGGGCTTATTGGTGCACAAAATTGGTGGTGTACGGCTGCGCTCCCCCGAAACACCAGTTGTTGTCGCTTGTATATTTTTGTCCAATAGAATAACATTCAAAGTTCTATACCAAGAATTTTACGTGTGCGCCGGTCTTTTTCGGATTTAAAGTCTCAGTGTCTCCTCTCTAATCCCCTCTACTTTACAGGGCTATCGGTTCAAGAATAAATTACTGTTAAAATATTACTATTCTTCTAATATATGCTGGAAATGCAATAGATCTATGATTACTGAACACATCTGTTAAATAGGAAGATCCTGGAGGTAATTGTATCACAGACTGAACTATTCTCGTCTCTTTCGTCACAAATATCTTTCTGCAGTTCAGTTCAGTTTCATGACTACGCGGACAGAACAGAAGGCTGCGATTTTGTCTATGTATTTAGTGCTAACCCACTCAGCAATTTCATTTACAAGTTAGCAAGTTATCTTTGAAGAGTTATGGCCTACTAGATGTCATCCGCGAAGGCGCTGAGTGTGGGAAGATTTATAGTATGGTACTGATGCGAAAGGAAAGATGGAATAGAGGATGATTAATTACGAAAGGTATATCCTGTAAGAGTTATTCGCAGCTTTCTGATTATATTTTTACAGTCTGCAACAGTCGTCATATTTCCACAGTTGTCATCGGGTAAAATATTCGCTGCCTGGAAAATGAGCTCCCTATAATGTTTCTGAATTTGAGTTAACTTTATTACAGAGTGGAAGAAAAGGTGTAATGCGATTTACATGAATAATAATTATTCGACTCTGCTGGTCTCTTATGTTTTCAGGTGGTGAATCTGCAGAATTTAATCCTCACAATGAATGTAACTCGGTAGCGACCTCTACATTATAATAATAGCGGTGATTCTCATAGCCAACTGTCGTATCGGGTGAGTCGAACTTTAAATGAAGACAAAAGTACCATGAATGATAATTCAATACTTAAGGCTAGGTATGAGTCCAAACTCTTACATTAAATGTAAAGAAAACACAGTTAAGCAAGGCCCAGCCGTACAGGTTGCCGGCGCTTGGTCGAGATGACATGAACTATTTTACCGTTTTCGATTTATTTGCAGGGTGAATTCTCTATTATGAATTAAATTCATATCGGTATTCATTAGATACCACATCAAACGTATCGCCATACTATGCAGAGGGCTGATATCTTCAATTGTCGCTATAGAAGTCATTAGCACTCAGCCGCCACAAAACATTCCATTTCACGAGGTGCAGTTTTGTTTACTCTGTGACAATTGAAATGCCAGAGAATGTACTAAAAAGCTCGAAGTTTTTATCGTGCAAACAGTCGGAGGGCTCGAAGACTTGAAGTCGACTATTGCTTATCACTGATGACGCGCCCGCTCTTTTTGGGCATCATTTCGATGAAGGCTCCTTAGAGGTTCGTCTCATCGTCACGTCACAGTCCTGCTACGGTCTTTGTAAGTCATCATACGATGAATCAGCTTGCATTCATTTGAAATCATTATATGTAATAATATTTTATAATTCTTTCCCAGTTAATTTTTAGAGAGCAATTGGATTTACCATTTTGATTTTAACTTTATTTAAGATATAACAATTATTTGCAGTTATATACATATGTTCTGCTGTAATGTACACGAAAAACGTATTTACTTTCGTCCATGAAATTTTTAAAATAAAACTTCACGTACACAGTAAAAAACCACAAAGAAATTGTTATTAAATACGGAACTGGACCAAATTAACCTCGTGATGCTGGTGATGATAATATGGCGGAGTCTGGTTTGTTGCCGATTGAAGGAGTTATGAGTGCCAGAGTTGAAAATGAAGTTCGAGCTCGCAGGCGAGTTCGCACGCGAGTTCGCTGAAGTGTCGAATCGGTGTACGTAACCTTTCTTTTGCAGGATTAGGTAAACATAATTTAATTCTGCGGTGTCAGCTTTTATTAAAACATATTGACTTTTATACGATTCTTAACAACCCGGCCACCTTATCGATTTCGCCCTAAACTTTCACGAGCCAACATGCCAGTTTCGAACCACCCAACTCGTTGCTCCAATCTTCATCACCTTAATTTACTCAGCCAAAACCAAGCTGAGTAATTAAAAACCTAGCTATTATGAAAACCAGAAGCTATTATTGACCTAAACGTACAGAAAAACTAACTATTCTTTTATGCGTCATTGCTTACATTTGTCCAGTACTGGTTTTCGTAACCCTAGAAACAAATACGGCGTGCTAAATATGTTATTAAATCACTCGTTGGCATCCCCGAAGCTCGTTGCCACGTGTGCGACGATGCGTTTATTAGGAGCGAGTCTGTAGGGAAACACGAGAAAAATATACGAGTCCACCAAAAAGTGTAATTTTCTTACGTAGAAAAGTTTCTTTCCAAAAATTGAATGCTAATGGTAATACTGAAATATATGAAACAGAAACTTACTTAACTCATGAGACGCATCTGCTATGTTATATAATATATTTTTACGATAACATAATATATAAAATGCACTGGGGCTATTTCTGTTTAATAACAACTGTGGAATGTGATTAAAAAATTATTTATGCTCTATTAGTTTGTAGAAGAAAAAATTCGAAGAATTTCGAAGAACTGAAATGCATTGCCATAAGAAATATCATTCACCAAGCTATTGCTATGATTTAATTGGCTGAGTTGCCAGTGGAGCACAATCGCCGGCATAAACATTCGATCTCACGAGTTTAGTTTGGCCGAGTTATTCAATGATTCTAGCATAGGGAAATATGCTTCGTTTTAGCAAATATATGAATATTTTTAAAATTATTGTGAATTCCCGACGCACGTAGAATGGCATATGAACGGGTTAGTTTCATCTTTTAACATAGCCCTAGGCGCTTCACAGCGCTGGGCACAAAAATATGATAATGGATAGAGTGTCAGGTGACTACAAACTTGTTGTATACACAGTTGTATTTGCATGACTACTGAGCACCTGTCTCTTATACACATCTAGATGTGTATAAGAGACAGGTACAGCCACCCCCCTCCCCCGAACATTNTATCCTCGGCACCCACCTCTTAATGAGGCGTCTTTAATCGTCCGACCGCCGCGGACATTTTGATCGCTATAGGTCATGCAAAAGCATCAAACAGTTGTTCAAACAAAGCATGTTTTTCTTTGCTGAAAACATTGAATAACACATGTATTGAAGTTTCCTTTTATACAAAGAGCACTTGGACCAATGTCTATTTGGTGCTGATTCTTTGCAAGCCTCTTTTTCACGTAATATTTAATATAAAACAGATATTAAAATTTGCAACATGACAGCTGCTCGCCGGTATAAGCACATTATTGCCCAGATTTTAATAATAATCTTCTAATACTTAAGGCCACGCCTGCATTTGGTGCTGCAAAGATGTTGCGAATTTGTAAGTGATTAATATATGTTCATTGGGAAATATTACTTCAGAATATTGCAATATCGTGGAACTGGGCCCTGGAGTGGTTGATATATAATCAATAACTGAATGTAATCTTGAAAAATTCCCACAACCTCGTATTTAACTCTTTGTACCAAGTGAATTTACAGGGAAATGAAGGTTAAATATCAACTACTTGCTTGCATAATTACTCAAATTAAGTTAATAAATTAATTCGCCACATTTCTTTTAACACGAATGAATAAAATCTAGAGAGATGCAAATTTAGTTCGCGCAGGAAAATCTTTAATTTAAAATCTAATATGCTCGACACTGGAGAAACTGTTTTTAGTACACGAAATAATGCTGCAACTTATTTGTTCGATGACTTCAAGTTTACGATTGCTAGTTGTTTTAGAGTCGGTTGTACGGTCCTAGATTTTACCGTAGCTTACAGTCTACTGCATTCAATTTACACCTGAAAGACAAAAAAAAAAAAAGACAACTCGAGCATAACTAATGAACATCACCAAATTATTAGGATATCTCTATTGCATTTGATTCCCCCATGGTCGAAAAGAAAATAACTCACGCATAATTATTGAGTTTTATATACCGATTTTTCTGTAACGAGAAACGCCGATTTGAAGTCATCGAGCCCACGGGCTGCAAGTGGATTTAGAGTTCAGGTAATTAAAAAAAAACAAGATAAAATAATAGGGTGAGACCTTTGAATGATATGCACTGTGAGAGTTATTCACAGGTCTCTAATTACATATTTTCATATTTTCTGTTGAAATGATTTCTTTACCACTCGCCAACCCTCAGCGCCATCGGTTGAAAAACCCGCTGCCGGCATATGAGTTTTCCATGCTGTCTTTCCACGTTAGTCTACATTATTTCTTAATATTAATAAGAAACAGAGAAAGATTGATTTCAATAACAATTCCAACACTCTCCTCTGGCCCTAAAAGTTTACTGGTGAGGGATACGTAGTAATTAATTACCTCCTTGAATGTAATTCAGTCATGAGCGCCGCGATTCATGGAAATGATCCAGGAGCGGATTCACTGCAGCAAGCGTTTGTGCACGTGTTGGTGGTTTAAAAGATGTAAAGAAGCTATTTCAAGCTGTGAAAATATAATTAGTAAATATAATTATTACGATTTAGTAGGTTATTTAATGTATGTTCAAGTAGGAAAATTATTTTTTATTCGTTCAATTGAAATTTTCCAACATTTATTTACCGTCCTCAAATCCCACTGCCTCCGGTGGGTTCGAAGCCATGTAGGAGATTGCTTATAACTGAAAACTCGCTGACCTTTTTATAACGACTACAGAATGAGTAGTTGCCAAATATTTTTTACAAATTATCTGTTGGTCATGTACCAATGAATAATTCTATTATATCGTCCGTGTAGTCATGATACGCAACTCAACAGTACGATGACTGTGATGGTTGAGGTAAAAATAGTTCAGTCTGGGATGAAACTGACCTCGAAAACTCTTCATCAGACCGTAGTATTCAGTAGTTGTGGATCGGTGTCACATTTTTGAAATGAGTTGATATAATAAGTGATAGTAATATAGGTAAGCATGGCTAGCGTTGATGTGGGTAAAAATGCGTCCTATCATAAGTTTAACTAGTGGATTCTCAGTGTGCAATCCTGATCAAGGGTTACACTTCTGCAATTGAGTTATTAGAAAATCGCCGCCGCGTGAGGCGCCTGTGTCGGACTGGTGCCTTCCTCAATCGTTAGACTGTTAAAAAGCATCAAATTATCAATCATTTCAGTTGAGAAAAATTCAATATGAAAGAATGTCAACATTTCGTTACAAAAAATGACCCTGGAACAATGATGGAAACCCAACACTTTTTTCAGAGATAACAATTTAATTTAATTGAAACTTATTTTAGATCTCAAACGAAAGGAATTTTTTCATTATACATATATGATCATTTTTGAAGAAATTTGAAGTCTGTAATGAAACACGAGAAAAATGTATGAGTCCACCAAAAAGTTTAATTTTCTTTGAGTAGAAAATTTCTTTCAAAAAATTGAATGCCTGTAGAAATACTAAAATGAATCAATCAGAAACTTACTTCCCTCATGAGACGCATCTGCCATGTTATATAATATATTGTGCTGCGATAATATAACATACAAAATACACTAAAGCTACCTCCGTTCAATAACAACTGTTGAATGAGGTTCAATAATTATTTATGCGCGATTAGTGTGTAGAAGAAAAATTCAAAGAATTTCGAAGCACTGAGGTGCATTGCCATAAGGAATATCATTCACCAAGTTATCGCTATGATATAATTGGCTGAGTCGCCAGTAGAGCACAATCGCCGGCATAAACATTCGACCTCACGAGGTTAGTTTGGCCGAGTTATTCAATGATTTTAGCAAAGGGAAATATGCTTCGTTATAGCAAATATTTGAACATCGAATGCTTCTTCATGACCGAGCGATTGAAATGTCCGCGGCTGTCGGACAAAGGCGCCTCATCAAGCCGCTGTTGCCGATTTGGGCGGCAGCGATGCCTAAACATTGTCATGTTAATCAATTCTAGTTTTCTGGCCAGATGTTGCGAGGTCCCGAAACTCGCAAAACAGTCTTTAACGCGGGTGAGGTTTTCTCAAGCAACGATAATCCTAGACACTTGGTGTAGGGTGACAAAAAAACAAAGCGATACTAAGATAGCCATACCAAAGTTATTTAGGTATGTATAATGAAACATATGCATAACTACTGAATACCTTGGATGATGAAGAGCCTACACAGGCAATAGTATCCCAGACTGAACTATTCTTACCTCCTCCCCCGCCCTCACAAACATTATTATTCAACTCAGTTCAGTATCATTGCACCGTGTTCCTAATAAAAGATTGTGAGTTTTTCAACGTATTTAATGCCATCTCACCCTTGAATTTAAAAAATCAAGGTATTATTGAGCAGGTATTGCCTGCTTGATGTCTCCATATGAAGCGGCAATTGCCACCTCGAAATGTTTGATTCGAATCCATGTGAATTATTCGATATAAGTCGTGCACGTAGAAGATGTACCTATCACTAGTTCATCTCATCTATTCCCGCTTCTTATCCACGCAGCCTATTGGCGGGGAGAGATTAAAAAAAATCGGACAGATCAATAATTGTGCAGTGAACCCTAAAAAATATTTTTTCTATCTCACATAAAAAAATT
>NW_025943422.1:0-528 GCF_000764305.2 Hyalella azteca | reverse complement strand
ACCAATTAGTCGGTTGCCCGTCCACACGCTCAAACTTATCGTCAGTCTTGCATGAACCCAAAGGTCTCGCCCGTCCGTCTTTTCCAGGTTTGTCAGACCTCTAACTCCGCCCACCCGTAATGTAAGACGTCAAACTTTGAGCGTCCACACGCTCCGTCTTGTCGTCAAACCTGGCATGACATGCAAGACTGACGATAAGTGTGAGCGTGTGGACGGGGCTTAAAGTAGCGCAAAAGACGGTACACGTTTCCTTTGCCTTGCCGTTGCCGCCACTCACGGCACGGCCGGCGTTAGTTCGTTAGTGGTACTAGTGATGATCACACGTTGAACGCCAACGCTGCGCATTTCATTCCTGTAATCGTAGTGGGGAAAAGTGAACTTGTGAAGTATTAAACTTGAAAATCATAGACTTTAAAAGTTGAACATTTTAGAAAATATAAATTTATTGGTTTTCCTGTACAATGGTTCTGCAAGTGGAGTTCATTGAAAAACACGACACCGATACCGACACTACGCGAATATAGTGGC